>NC_079214.1:30323956-30336456 GCF_029633865.1 Lampris incognitus | reverse complement strand
GACAGGTGAATGCAGAATATACAGCTCACCATAAACATACACAGCCATAGGCCCTGCACTTCTCCTTAATCTTATCCTTATGAGGGTGACAGCATGCCCTTAACCTAATATCCTCCTTATCTCCTTCCATCCATGCTTCTCTCATCCTGACTCCTATCCTTTTCTCCATAGCGTTTCTCCCACCATTCCTACTTCTATCCTTCCCTGTCTTAATTCCTTTCACATTGCTTTCATTTCTATCATTTTTAAATTACTTTTAATTAAGTTTCTCTTGTTTTTTTCTACTCTCCTCCTTCACACCACTCTTTTCTTTCATCTTCTCTCTTCGTTTCTACTCCTCTTCCTTTTCTCTTTCCCCCTGCTCTTTTTCCTGCCGCCCATTTTTCTCTCCCACACTTATCCACCTGTCCTCCACATCTCCTGTCCACCCTGCCTCTTGCCCTCCCCTTCATTCCCCACCTCATCCTCTCGCCTTCTTCCTCTCCCCTCCCATCTGACTCCATCTGTGCTGTCACTTAGATCAATCAGTCTGATTGATCACGGCCTAATTGACTATTATTGAGGTTAATTTTACTCTTTTGCACACACACACACACACACACACTTAACCTCACTCTCTCACTAAACACTCACAGACACACACACACATACACACACATACACACAAAATGCTCAAGCTCAGACCCATCCATCTGCCTTCTGCAATACTTCTGACAGGCTACAGATGACTTACACATGCAAATCTCCACCCTGTTTGACCCTTTGGTGTGTACACCCTCTAATTATACGCAGCACAGGCACACAAATAAGATTACTTTCTTTGTGTGTGTGTGTGTGTGTGTGTGTGTGTGTGTGTGTGTGTGTGTGTGTGTGTGTGTGTGTGTGTCTGTCTGTCTGTCTGTCTGTTTCTGTGCTTTGTGTTTGTGTATGTATGCAAGTTAATCCTTGACGAAGGTGAAAAGTAATTGCCATGCAGATATGTTGGCGTGGGGTTGCATTGTGAAAAGGTTTTGCTCTCATTGTTGATGATAGTTTTGATGGATGGACCAACGGATTGACTTACACACTTCTGTTGGTCCGATCACATCCCTGGTAATTAACAGTGGGTTTCTGTCTTCAGAACTTCATGAAAATACTGCTGGAAAAATCAAAGCTACAGTTGTCCCAAGAGAGAATCATAGGCTAAAGCATACATTACATGCTAGCAATGTTGTGGGTTCTTGCAACATGTTTTTGCTTTACATCTTTCCCTTGCTCCCATCTCTCCCCAGTTGTTCTCATCTCCCTGTACTATATGCTTTTCAAATTACAAAATGCCATTACAGACAGTCATTAGAAATATCAACATCAAAGTGTGCAGTGGTTTATTGCCCTCGGCATAGGCTCTCAAACAAATTTTTGGACAGAGGACTATAGACAGTGCTAAATTTGACCCTATGAAAATTTGAACTTTGGAGGTCTCAACCCTGACATTCATAGACCAAACCAAATCAATGTAAGTTTGACCTTAAATATAAAGCTTTTCATGCCGTTTTCATTATAGATTCAAAACTTAATTTCCCTCTTTTCTCCATGTGAGTTATGCTGTTGTCATATCAACACTATGAACAGAGGAGTTAAAGTATGTAATGATGCAACAATTTTGTTTTATGAATTTGTCACATTTTCTGTAATTTCCTCATCAAAACAGGTTGTGGCAGTGAACTCGGCTGGTCATTCTGCCAGCCCATGGGCTAATGGGAGAACAGGGCCTGCCCCGCCTGAGGGTGTAGGAGCGCCCACTTTCCTGCACATCCTTGCAATCTCAGCAGTAGTTGATATCCATCCTCCGGCACAGCCAAATGGCATTATCAGCCTTTACAGGGTGTTCTCACAGGACCGCAACACACACACACTGGTAATATACATCATAATGTACCTATGAGATATTTGTATGGATTTTATGGGGTATGAACTCCACACCCTTACCCCCAACTCAATCCCTATTTTCATTCATTCATTTCATCCCATCATTAGCTCTCGGAGGGTACATCACATCAGCAGACACTCCATGGTTTGCGTCCATACACGCAGTACTGGGTAGGGGTGGAGGCTTGCACATGTTATAAGGTACTATTATTACAAGTTAAGTACTGTTTAGTGCATTGTATGCTATGTACTCTTATATCTGGTCAGCAGGCTGGCCTGGTGGTCTCTGCAACAGCCATGTACTCTTTCAGTGAACAAGACAGTAAATCACATTTGGCTCTAGTAATGCCCAAAATGGGTGATTATGTATTCCTTTGTAAAACACATATACATGTGTTTCTAAAAACACATGTATATGTATTTGTTACAAATTCTAAATTGCTCTTTGCAAAATCGTCACTGCTCTCTACTTGGCACCCTGGATATAGCCTAGATTCTCCAAACTGAAAAAACTTAAGAATTTCATGCATACAGTATCTGTATATTTTCTTAATGGATGTTGTATTTGCCCGGTACAAATAAAAGCTCAGGCATGATTTTTTTTTTCATGAGAACACCGCCATGTAAATTTTGATTCCGGGTGTGTTTCAGTGTTGTGGCCAAGGACCACTGAGTGAGCTCCACACCCTGGCCGCTCCCCCTGCTCAGCAGCTTCCTCCTCGTCCCATTACCACAACGTCCCGCTCTGCTCAGCTGGAATGGGACGAGCCCCTGGCTCCCAATGGACTTATTGAGAGGTAGGGAGAGGGAGGGAGAGTGTTATAAAGAAACACATTTTCAACTTACTGAATTTGGGAGGAGATACTACTAACAGATAGGTGATTAAACACACACACGCACACGCACACACACACACACGCGCATATGCATACACTTCCAATTATATTCATACATTGTCAGGTTTATCCTCTCTCTCTCTCTCTCTCTCTCTCTCTCTCTCTCTCTCTCTCTCTCGCTATCCAGCTATGAGCTACATGTGAGATCATCTTGTCCCCATCCCCCCCAGCCTGTGCCCCTCCCCTGTGCAGAGGGACCAGTAGAAACCTCTTTCTTTGGCAAGGGGCGGAGCTACAATGTCACAGGTAAGGCCATTATGTGATCATTTATCAATTATCATATTGTGGAGGATGATAGAAAAGAGACGAGACCACTTCTCCTTTTGACCACACAGCTCTGGGGTCGTTTATTTCCGCCAACAAACTTCAAGTGAACAGCTTACAATCATCAAAACCTAAACCTCATGTCTACCCACAATCCCCAATGCTGACCCCTAAACCATGTGGACCGTCTCTGGTCCACATGGTGAATATCTAACCTGCAAGTAGGTCACTACACCCCACCCCCAGAATTCACCATAAAAAAAAAATCAATGTGGCGGGGGACAAATAATGCAGCCAAAATCGCTCCTCTTGAAGGGTGTAGGGGCAGGGGGGTGTCCACTCCAAGGGGGCTGGGCCAGTTGAACTGGCCGGTCCAAGTCTAGGTGAGCCAGCTTGAGGCGGTCCACTGAAACCTGCCGGCTTCCCGCCCATGTTCACCACAAAGTTCTCTGCCCCTGCCGCCAGGACACAGAAGGGGCCATTGTAGAGGGGCCGCAGGGGGGTACGATGGGCGTCGTACCAGATGAAGATGTACCCTGCCGACTGCAGGTCCTTGGGGACCTTAGACTGAAGGAGGCCATGCCACTAAGTTGGGACTGGAGTGAAAACGCCGGCGCCATCCTGGAATAGAGCCTGTTTGCGGGCAGCAGACCAGAGTGCCGCGCCGTCCGGGAGAAATTCCCCAGGACCCGCAGTGGCTGGCCGTAAACCAGTTCGACCAGTTCGGCCAACGAGGACTGGCCCAAAAAGCCGCCTTCATCGAACGATGAAATTGCTCATATAAACCGTTGCCCTGCAGGTTGTACACCATGGTGCAGTGGAGCTTCACGAACCCTAGGCTTTCAGCGACTGCAGTCCAGAACTCGGATGTGATCTGCGGGCCCTGGTCAGAAGTGAGGACAGATGGCGTGCCAAACCGGACTACCCAGGCCCCGGTGAATGCCCAGGCCACCTCAGCAGACATGGTGGATGACAACGGAATAGCCTCCAGCCACTTGGTGGTCCTGTCCACCATGGTGAGGAGATGAGTGAAACCATGGGAGGAGGGAAGGGGTCCCACTAGGTCGACATTGACACGGTCGAAACGCCTCCCGGGCATCAGGAGCAGCGCCAGGGGTGCCTTGGTGTGGCGAAGAACCTTGTAGCACTGACACGCCACGCAGGTGCCTACCCAGTCCTTGACGTACTTCCTGAGGCAATGCCATACGAACTTGGCCCCCACCAACTTAATTGACATCTTCACACCTGAGTGTGAAAGGCAATGGATGGCATCGAAAACTCGCCGCTGCCAGCCAGTGGGCACCATGGGCCGGGGCTGACCCGTGGCGATGTCACAGAGAAGCGTGGCCTCGGCGTCGTTGAACACAACATCTTTCAACTGCAGCCCGGTGTTGGCGGTCCGGTAGGCCTGCACTTCCATGTCAGCAGCCTGGTCTGCAGCCATGGCAGCGTAGTCGAGTCCCAAGTGGACAGCCCCCACCACCGCCCGGGGAAGGCAGTTAACGATGAAATGGTCCCTTGCCAGTGACGTGCCAGATGTCTATGGTGAACTCCGAGATGTAAGAGAGCTAGCACTGCTGGTGCCCAGACCGCGGCTCGGTGACTTTGGCCATGGCGAACATCAGTGGTTTGTGGTCCACAAACACAGAGAACTGGCAGCCTTCCAGTAGGAACTGGAAGTGGCAGATGGCGAGAAACAGGCCAAGAAGCTCACGGTCGAAGGTGCTGTACTTCCTCACACTGCTGCGCAGCTGGCAGCTGAAAAAAGCGAGCGGCTGCCAGGCCCTGCCAACCCACTGCTCATACACTTCCCCCACGGCCTAATCCGAGGCATCCGTGGTGAGTGCTACTGAGGCAGTTGGTGATGGGTGCGCCAACAAGGCGGCATCAGCCAGCACAGCCTTAGCATCCTCAAACACCTGGTTTCTCTCTTCCGACCAGTCCACTGGGCCCTTGGGGTTCTTACCCTTCAGAGCCTCATACAGGGGGTGCGTGAGATGAGCCGCCCGGGGAATGAACCGGTTATAAAAGTTCAACATGCCAGGGACTTCACCGTGTTCGGGCATGGGAATCTGGCGATGCTGTCCACATTGTCAGGGAGCGGGGTTGCTCCATGCTTTGTAACCTGGTGCTTGAGGAAGTCAATGGCTGGCAGACCCAACTGGCACTTTGGCGGGTTGATGATGAGCCCATTGCTAGCTGAGACACTCGAACAGCTGCCAGAGGTGGACCAGTTGCTCCGCTGCGGACGTACTGGCCACGAAAATGTCATCCAGGTAAACAAACAAGAACGGCATATCCCGCAGCACAGAATCCATGAGCCACTGAAAGGTCTGCCCAGCCCCCTTGAGCCCAAATGGCATCCTCAGGAACTCGCAACAGGCCGAACGGCGTGATGACTGCCGTCTTCGGCACATCCTGCGGGCAGACCGGCACCTGATGGTATCCGTGCACGAGGTCCACCTTGGAGAAGATGACCATCCCCGCCAAGTGCACGGAGAAGTCCTGGATGTGCGGGACAGGGTAGCGGTCTGGCGTTGAGGCGGCGGTAATCACCACATGGGCACCAGCCGCTGTTAGCCTTTGTGACCATACACAGGCTTTCAGAGCGCCGCACGATGCCGAGGTGCTCCATGTTGGCAAACTCCTCCCTGGCGATGGTGAGTTTGACTGGGTCAAGGCACCGTGCACGGGCATAGACTGCGGGGTCAGTGGTGGTGATGTAGTGTTCCGCTCCATGCTTGGTGACTGCTGATGAGAAGCTGGGCGTTGTGAGGCCCAGAAACTCAGCGAGCAGACGCTGAAATTCATCTCTGGCGGCAAGCACATCGGACAAGCCGATGGGACCTGCCTCCCCCAGCATACATGGGTAGGAGCAGAAGGAGATGGCATCAATCAAGCGGCGGTTTTTAATGTCTACCAACAGTCCATAAACGCGCAGGAAATCCTCACCCAGGAGGGGAATGGACACCTTCACCATCACAAAGTCCCAGACAAACTGCCAACCTCCAAAAACCCCTTCGACATACCTCACGCCATAGGTGCGGAGGGGGGTGCCGTTGGCAGCATCCATGGGGGGGGGCGAATTCACTGGCCATTGCGTCCACTGCTGTCACAGGCAGGATGCTCCACTGCGCACCCGAATAAACTAGCAACCGCTGGCCAGAGATGGTGTCCTGAATAAACAGCGACCTGTCTTCCTGGCCAACGCTCAGGGCTACTACTGAGTGCCGGCCCTGGCTTTTCCGGCCCCGCTGATAGCGTATGGTGCACATTATTGCCTGGCTTTGGCTGCAAACCTAGCATGATAGAAGCACAGCCCCCCTGAGTCCTGCTACTGATGAGAAACTGCTGCCACAGTGACACCTACAGCCTCAACTGGCGGTGGTGGAAGAGTGTGGGCAGGCAGCAGAATGGCTGCACACAGCTGTCGGCTGGCCAGAAAAATCCTGTCAGCCTCCATGGCCAATTCCTGAAAGTTGTTGGTGGTGGACAACTTGGAGCTAGCCAAGGCAGCACGGACGTGTGAGGGGAGCTGACGAAGGAACAGCTGGCCGAAAAGGAAGGCGGGGTCGCACGAACCCAGCATAGTCAGCATCTTGTCCGTTAGTTCCAATGGCTTGCCGTCTCCCAAGCCTTGCAGCGAAAACAACCAGTCCGCCCGCTCCACCTCAGCTAGCTCAAAAGCCTGCAGCAAGTGTCTCTTAATTGTGCTGTATTTATCCATGGGCAGCAGGGCTTGCAGCAGGCCCAATATCCGTGACACTGTAGATGTTCCGAGTGCCGCCATGACGTAGTAGTACTTGGTCTCATCCGTGATGATGTTCCTGATCGCGAACTGGGCTTCGATGTGAGCGAACCAGAAGTTGGGCAGTTTGAGCAAGGCGGCGTTAGCCACTGCCGCTGCACTGGTAGCTTTGTTTTCCATGGCTCTCGTCGGGGTCACCAACGTGGAGGATGACAGAAAGGAGACGAGACCACTTCTGCTTTTGACCACACAGCCGTGGGGTCATATATTTCCTCCAACAAACTTTAAGTGAACAGTTTACAATCATCAAAACCTAAGCCTCGTGTCTATCCACAATCCCCACTGCTATCCCCTGAACCCACTGTCTTAAAGGGACCGTCCCTGGTCCTCATGGTGAATGTCTAACCTGTAAGTCGGTCACTGCAATATATTAATTATCAATAGTTAATTATTGCAAATTATATCCACTAATGATACTATAGGGCACTGGTGCCCAATCATTTGCCACAGAGACCCATGTGTATGCAGGTTTTCATTCCAACCCAACCCTGCGCCATCTGATTTCACTAATTAGTGCTGCATACACACAGCCCTCCTTGGGACATGGTTTGGTACCACTGCTATAAGGCAAGTCTAATAAAAATCACCACCAGTTTTTTTCTTATATGCTGACATCATATTTTTTCATCATATTTGTGCACGTGTATGTGAATATGTATGCGCGCACTTGTTTATGTCTTCGTCGGGGGGTGGGGGGGGTGTTATGATATAGATTTTAACATGTGCATACAATCTTAACTTTTAATATGTTTATATGGTGTCAAGTAAACACTGTTAAACTATTAAGGTCTCCAGCCATACTCCACCTATGAGCTAAGAGTTGCCTGCTTCAACAACATGGGCAGCACTGCCTCCAACTGGACTACTGTAACCACACTTGCAGAGTGTAAGTCTCCGCCTGCCTGCTAACAAACAGTGTAACACAGTGTCTGCCTGTAATTTCTCAGAGGAGTGATGATGGGGAGTTTTGGTTTCACATAAGTCCCAGCTTTTTGTCTCTTACACTGAAACAGTTTTTTTTGGGGGGGGGTTAATGAATATTCATCTTAAATATTGACCTTGTGTTTTGCTTCTTTTTTTTCACCTTTTCTTTGCTACAGTTGCCTTGTTAATACTGTAGTACCCCACAACTGCAAAATAAATCATGGGACAGAGATAATAGCCATGAATGTACTAAAAATAAATCGCACAAGAAGCACGTACTTTGGTTACAGTGTTTGGTTTCTCTGCACTTCTATTCTTTAACATTAAATATGTGTGTGTGTGTGTGTGTGTGTGTGTGTGTGTGTGTGTGTGTGTGTGTGTGTGTGTGTGTGTGTGTGTGTGTGTGTGTGTGTGTGTTCACCAAATATACAATTTACATATGCAAATGCTGTCCATCCTTTTCTTCTCACACCCAGCCCCCCAGTATGTCGCTCCCTTTTCAGTGGGCAGTAACCTGACTATGGTATGGTTGGACTGGGGGGACTCCTTCTCTCTTAACGGGCCCCTGAGGGAGTACAGTGTAACTGAGAACCAGCTGAGGATATATGCTGGTTTCCACAGCTACCTCCATGTACCACGTACTTCACAGAAGAGTAAGAACACACTCACACACAGAATCTATCACAGATAACTTTAAAAGAGTGAGAAAACAAATAGCCAGTCTTTACCAAAAAATAAACAAAACCCAGAAATATTTTGGTGTGCTTCTCATCAAATTGAAAGCGGTTCATGCCCTGTTTTTGACATAATAAACTGGAGCATGATGCTCCAAACAAAGAGAAAAAGGTTACCCAGGTCAAATCTGTCACACCAACCATTTGCCTGTACATATGCTAGGACACCAGTCTTGTGTATTATTAGGTACTATTATATAGATGGCATTCGGATACAGATGCAAAACTGAACACACATTTACATTTGTGCTATAGGCCAAGGGTCTTACTTCTACAATCAGTGTTACAGTAAAAATGTTCCAGCTGTAAAAAGATGTACTTTTTCCTTTTTTGTCTCTCTCAGCTCTGTCATTTCAGGTGACATGCACCACAGGCAGTGGAAGTGCAAGCACTCCCACCATCAGATACAGCCCTGCCATGGGTCTAGGTAATACACAGGCGCACACACATAAATACTGCTTATGCCAGCTTTTTTTTTTTTTTGGGAGCCCGTACCGTTATGAAAGTTCTCTATAGAGGTGCAAGGCCATTACTCCCTTTTTCCCCCTCCTTCTGTATCATCACTCCATCTCTCTCCTAAATCTTTTCTTTTCCTAGGTCCAGTTGAGCCAACAGAAGGCACAAAACAAGGAGTCAGCCTGTCAGGAACCCCAGTTTACTCTGAGCTGTGGTTCATCTTGCTGTTAGCACTTCTGGGTCTGTTTCTACTAGCTATACTACTGGGACTAGTGCTACACAGGTACTGAAATGTAAAACCTTATATGCAGCATGAAAATTATAGTACACATACATAGAGTAGAATAGATGATTAGAATATACATACATACGTATATGTATGTATATATATGTGTGTGTGTGTGTGTGTGTGTGTGTGTGTATATATATATATATATATATATATATATATATATATATATATATATATATATATATATATATATACAGGGTGGCGGGGGGGGCATGTCTAGATCTATTCTATTGTCATAGATTGTCATAGATAGATAGATAGATAGATGGGTAGAGAAAGAGCAGGATAGGGGCAGGGCTCCAGACTAATTTTTCACATTGGCTGCACTTGTGTGCCTAACTTTTTCATTTAGGTACACTAGCACATAATTTAAGTGCACCCAAAATTTTTCACCGCAGTGGAATGGTTACCTCCGCCGATGATGTTGGGTCTGGACTGGACCTTTCAGGGCCGGGGCAGGTGTAATGGGCACCGCAGCATTTTTGTTTGACGAAAATATAATCAGTAGTTTTCTTCATTTTTAATCAACTGTATTTTTTAAGGTTGTGATGTTGTATGAGGAGGAGTACAGGATGCGGTCTCACGCATACAAACATGCCTTATTTTACCCACCCGCATTCCATGGGGACCCACCCTACTCTGGCTCAGATGCTGATGTTCTTACCCTAACCATCTCACCCCTCATGCCTAAACCTAACCAATCTAACCAATGATGGCAACAAGTACTATCCAATTAGAAGCAATCAGAGGCAGTGTAGGATGTCTTTGCAGAATGCTGGTGAGAAAAATCAGGCTTTAGTGTAGAGGAGTTTGATGAGGGCATAGATGGGCCTCGAACCCATGATTTTCAGTTTACAAGACTGATACCTTGCCGCTTGGACACCATGCCTGTACACAGTTGCTCTGCATATGTAAAACAAATTTATAACAGTTTTCCAACATAGCAGGAGTAGTAGGATGTGAAACATAGCAATCTACAGACACCCAATGATAAAACGATTAATGGGGATTGAATATGATGCCATATTTTAAATGACCCCTGGCATTTTAGGGTTTACAGCATTTAGCCCATTGGGATTTTCAGATTAAAAGATTATGTATTTAGACACAAAGCCTTTTGTCGAAATTTTACCTTGGGAGAAGGGCCGTATTTCAGTAAAAGCCAAAAGATGGAAGGTGTGTCATGCTTCAGTGCAGAGATGCTTCCTGAAGGCATGGATGGGGATTTAACCCATGATTTTCAGTTTACTAGATTGACCTCTTGCCACTTGGCCAACTTGCCATTATACATTAGTTCTGCATATCGTCACCTTCTTAAAATAATGGCCTAAGTCATATTTTCAAGTTTTTAAAAAAACAGAATAAACTGAAGCAAATATAGAATATATGATATTTCTTCTTTTTTTTAAATTTATTTCTAATTTTTCCCTTTTTCTCCCAATTTAGTGGCCAATCGATCCCTATTTTAATTCAAACACCCACCCTCATACTGCGTGCGTTCGCCAACTGCATCTCTCCGGCCGGCAGTCTCAAAGGAGACGCCTCGCCACCTTCGTGACAAGGTGACTCCAGGCTGAACCACTGTTTTTTCCGACACACCCAGAGACGCATTCATGTGACAAACACAAGCCGACTCCGCCCCCCTCCCGAAGACAGCGTTGCCAATATTGCTGCTTCATCGAGTCCGGCCATAGTCGGATCTGACGAGACCGGGGCGCGAACCCCAGTCCCCAGTGGGCAACTGCATCGACACAAAGCCGATGCTTAGACCGCTACACCACCGCGGACTGAATATATGATATTTCTTAATCATTTCACACAAAAAGGTTATATGACTATAAATATATGACTATTGACATACAAATAACGCTGTCTATTATTAATTGACAGACAACGTTATTTGTATTCAATTATTCATTGAAAATATGACTTAGGCCATTATTTTAAGAAGGTGACGATATGTAAAAAAAAATGTGAATAGTTTCCCAGCATAGCAGGACTAGTTGCATGTGAATCATAGTGGTCTACAACTTAAAACCTGCTTTGTAAGTTGTGCCAGATGCATGGAGTTGGACAGCCACACTTTGAGTTCCACTATAAGCATATTGGGCCTGATGGATTTCTCTGCTGGGTGGCACAGTGGTTATTGCGGTTGCCTCACAGCAAGAAGGTCCTGGGTTCAAGCCCTGGGGTAGTCCAACCTTGGGGGTTGTCCTGGGTCGTCCTCTGTGTGGAGTTTGCATGTTCTCCCCGTGTCTGCATGGGTTTCCTCCAGGTGCTCTGGTTTCCTCCCATAGTCCAAATATGTAGGTCGGGTGAATCGGCCTTACTAAATTATCCCTAGGTGTGAATGTGTGTGTTTGCCCTGTGATGGCCTGGCGGCCTGTCCAGGGTGTCTCCCTGCCTGTCCCCCAATGGCTGCAGGAATAAGCTCCAGCATCCCTGCAACCCTGAGAGCAGGATAAGTGATTTGAATAATGGATGGAATTGATGGTGGGAAAATTTTTATTTTTATATATTCATTCATTCATTCATCTTCAGCCGCTTCTCCGGGGTCAGGTCGCATTGGCAGCAAGCTAAGTAGGGCACTCCAGACGTCCCTCTCCCCAGCAACACCCTCCAGCTCCTCCTGGGGGATCCAAAATCATTCCCAGGCCAGATTGGACATTTAGTCCCTCCAGCGAGTTCTGGGTCTACCCCAGGGTCTCCTCCCAGTTGGCCATGCCTGGTAAACCTCCAAGGGAAGGTGCCCAGGAGGCATCCTAATCAGATGCCCAAACCACCTCAACTGACTCCTTTCGATGCGAAGGAGCAGCAGGTCTACTCTGAGCTCCCTCCGGATGTCCGAGCTCCTCACCCTATCTCTAAGACTGAGCCCAGACACCCTACAAAGGAAATTAATTTCAGTCACTTGTATCCGTGATCTCACCCTTCGGGTCACTACCCAAAGCTCATGACCATAGGTGAGGGTTGAAACGAAGATTGACTGGTAAATTGAGAGCTTTGCCTTCCAGCTCAGCTTCCTGGCTCAGCTTTCTCGTCACCACAGTGGTCCAGTACAAGGTCCGCATTACTGCTGATGCTACACCAATCCGCCTGTCAATCTCCCACTCCATACCCTCACTCGTGAACAAGACCCCGAGATACTTGAACTCCTTCAGTTGAGGCAACAACTCATCCCCATCCCGGAGGGAGCAATCCACCATTTTTCGGTAGAG